>NC_056462.1:2832500-2865000 GCF_018296145.1 Oncorhynchus tshawytscha | reverse complement strand
ATCTTGTCCGTCTCGGGCCCTGAGTTCCCCCTCTCGCCCCTCTCCCCAGGCCCTCTGATCACCTTGCACAGTCCCAAGTTCAGCCTCCTTAATCGCATCACCCTCATTAGCACCTGCCCGACCAGGGAAGAGGAAGCTTCTAATTACCAACAAAATCATTTGATTGGCTGAGACGGGAGACGACCGGGGAGCAAAGGGAAACAGAAGACATGAATATAATTCAGTAGACCTTGGCGCTGTAGAAAGGAAAATATTTATGATGAGCTTTTGTATGACCTTAATTAGCCCAAATTGGATTGGGGCTTTTGGAGTTAGGAACACACTCGCTCTCTCTGGTTCGACATCCCCCTCCAATCCCCATCAGCCTCTTTATTGAAACTACCTGGTCTTCATATTATGGAATGGGACATCTTTTTGGCATGCAGGGAAATGGTACTCTGTAAGTTGGCCAAGGAATAGGACCTAACTGGCTGTGGCTGGGGTCTGGGATATATGGCGTATGACAAGCTTTAGCTACACTTCTCATCATTGTGATATTGTACTGCCTGGTGCCCAACTTCTGCCGTAGTAGACACTTATTCATAGGGAGAGAGGAAGAGAGGGGGAAGGAGAGAGAGGGGGAAAGTTAGATAAAGATTGACAATGACAGAGAAAGATTGACAGAGATAGGACAGTAGTAAAAGAGAGAAACTAAATAATAGAGGGTTCTGTTGGCCAGCTACACTTCCTGTGTTAGGGTTCTGTTGGCCAGATGCCCTCTCTGTGTTAGGGTTCTGTTGGCCAGCTGCCCTCTCTGTGTTAGGGTTCTGTTGGCCAGCTGCCCTCTCTGTGTTAGGGTTCTGTTGGCCAGCTGCTCTCCCTGTGTTAGGGTTCTGTTGGCCAGCTGCCCTCTCTGTGTTAGGGTTCTGTTGGCCAGATCCCCTCTCTGTGTTAGGGTTCTGTTGGCCAGATGCCCTCTCTGTGTTAGGGTTCTGTTGGCCAGCTGCCCTCTCTGTGTTAGGGTTCTGTTGGCCAGCTACACTCCCTGTGTTAGGGTTCTGTTGGCCAGCTGCCCTCACTGTGTTAGTGTTCTGTTGGCCAGCTGCCCTCTCTGTGTTAGGGTTCTGTTGGCCAGCTGCCCTCTCTGCGTTAGGCTTATGTTGGCCAGATGCCCTCTCTGTGTTAGGGTTCTGTTGGCCAGCTGCCCTCTCTGTGTTAGGGTTCTGTTGGCCAGCTGCTCTCCCTGTGTTAGGGTTCTGTTGGCCAGCTGCCCTCTCTGTGTTAGGGTTCTGTTGGCCAGATGCCCTCTCTGTGTTAGGGTTCTGTTGGCCAGCTGCCCTCTCTGTGTTAGGGTTCTGTTGGCCAGCTACACTCCCTGTGTTAGGGTTCTGTTGGCCACCTGCCCTCACTGTGTTAGGGTTCTGTTGGCCAGCTGCACTCTCTGTGTTAGGGTTCTGTTGGCCAGCTGCCCTCTCTGCGTTAGGCTTATGTTGGCCAGATGCCCTCTCTGTGTTAGGGTTCTGTTGGCCAGCTGCCCTCTCTGTGTTTGGGTTCTGTTGGCCAGCTGCTCTCCCTGTGTTAGGGTTCTGTTGGCCACCTGCCCTCTCTGTGTTACGGTTCTGTTGGCCACCTGCCCTCTCTGTGTTAGGGTTCTGTTGGCCACCTGCCCTCTCTGTGTTAGGGTTCTGTTGGCCAGCTGCCCTCTCTGTGTTAGGGTTCTGTTGGCCACCTGCCCTCTCTGTGTTACGGTTCTGTAGGCCACCTGCCCTCTCTGTGTTAGGGTTCTGTTGGCCACCTGCCCTCTCTGTGTTAGGGTTCTGTTGGCCAGCTGCCCTCTCTGTGTTAGGGTTCTGTTGGCCAGCTGCCCTCTCTGTGTTAGGGTTCTGTTTGTCATCTGCTCTCTCAGTATTAGGGATCTGTTGGCCAGCTGCCCTCCTTATGTCAGGGCCGGCTAGTGCTGTGGCTACAGAGCTCTCATCAAATCCCAACACTCCTGTAATGAGTCATACCTCTATCTGACCTGCCATCCCAGAAAGACTTCCAACGAGGAGAGCCTCGCCTCTCTTCAAAGACCAAAGCCGCCGCTATTCCCTCCCTCCCTCCCCTTCTTCTTTCTCTCCCTCCTTCGCTCCTTCCTTTTCTTCCACTATAGTTGATACCCTCTTAATTATCTCTCCCTCATTAACAATAAAGCCTCTCAGTCTCTATTATATTAGCGCTGACCAAAACCCTGACATGCTCTCATTAACTGAAATACGGGATGAACATTATTTAGTCCCGGCTATCAAATTGCCTCCCGTCTTCTGTTCTGGGGGAAACATTTATTTCATTATTATTGTGAGGCGGTGGTATATTAGCTTAGACGCTACCCTCATTGGACATCACAAGGACGTTGCGGTCCATCACTATTCCAATGTTGAAGCGAGGTCCCGTCCCTGACCTTGGCTCGACGTTGGCAGGAGGCCACTGCGGAGAGAGACTCATTACGGTCCCATCCTTAGGGCCTTTTTCCTTTGTGTTTCTGTGCAGGACCTTCTGAAGACGGCTACCTCTGCCCTCTTCTCTCTCAACTCTATATCAGCCAATCAGTGCCTGCCTCTGTACTCCTTTTGTCTGTAGGAAGGAATTCTAGTTTGTTTTGCTATTTTTGTTTCACCGATGTTTTTTCTTCTCACAATGGGTCAATGTCAGTAGTAGTGCGTCCTTTATGGTCTGAATGTTTCAGATAAGGTGTATGAGATAGGTTAGGGGTTTTCCCTCACAAATTAGCCACAGCATGATACTGTAGAGCTACCTGTTTAAAGCTAACAGCCATGCCGTGCTTACCAGTGGTTAAAATCCAGAGACAAACCCCCTTCTCTGGCTTTGTGTCCCCTGAACTGCCCCCCCTAGCCTCCCTTCATGGACCACATGCGGTCATGACCCCTCCCCCTCCTCCACCCATCTTCCCCTTTTTCACCTCCTTCCCCTTTTTCACCTCCTTCCCCTTTTCTTGTACTTTGACTCGCACTTCAAAGTAGCCACATTTGCCTCACGAGTTCTACCCCCACCTCTGCTTTCGTTCTCTGTCCATCACTCTCTCTCACTCTCTCTCTCTCTCTCTCTCTCTCTCTCTCTTTCTCTCTCTCTCTCTCTCTCTCTCTTTCTCTCTCTCTGTCTGTCTCTCACCCTGTCTTGTTCCCCTGCCTGTCCTCATTAATATGATGTCTCAATGGTCCCCTGGTTTTATCTGTAGTATGAAGTCCCATGATAATATTACACACCCCTGTAGTGATTTTGTCCCTAAACTCCCTGCTTTGAATAGCATTTGTTTCACCCCTACTCTTAATTTAGTTTTTTCTGTTTCTTAATATTTGAACGCTAGCTCCCATTAATAATGCATTGTTTACAATAGGCCACGGTTTAAAAAGAGAGTGTGTTTTAATGAATGAGGTTGAAAGGCACTGTCGAGTTCAATATTTGATATTAGATTTTTTTTCTCACAGACGATTGCTATCGCTGAGATTTTAGAAACAATAAAATAACAATGTCTTTTAAGCCTTAGTCATTCCTGCACTTATAGTCCAACCTTTAAGAAATGTGTCTTAAATGGATTTAATTTCCCTATTCAAGTGAAAAGTGAAAAGCAGCTGTCCATGTTGTTCATTGGTGTTTCTCTTTACAGTAAAACCTGGACTAAACCTAAAGCAGTCAAAGGCTAATAGACTGTAACCTGTAATCTTAAGGGTACATGGAAGCACACATCTCCCCTGTCTATTTTCTATGTAGTCAGCAGTAATAAGACCTATCAATACCACCAACACTCTTCCCATTTACAATCTCAAAGTAGCAGTTAGTTATCTCTGCGAACAGACTTGTGTCATTCTCCGTGCCCTATTCAAATATTGCCCCCCCTTTACGCAAGAGGACTTGGAACGCTGTTTTCATTTCTGCTGCGTCAGTTCATTAATTCGCCGTCCTTTAGATTTAAAGCGGCGACCTTACTGGGAGGGAGAAAAGACCGGAGACGACGAAGGGAGGAAGAAGAAAAAATTGTCGATGATTATACAGAATCGATAAGGGAGTTGAATGTAACCAATATCGAATCGGCCTTCAGAGCGTCGCGCCGCGAGACTGACTGCGGCAGTAAATATTATCCCGGGGCGCGGAGTGCATTAAGCTGCCGTGTCGGGAGACAGCGGTGGGGGGCTGGGTGGATGGATGGCTGTTGGAACAAGTCTATTTGTGATGACCCAGACCTTTGGGCAAACGGTTAATCCCTGCTCCGCCCGGGAGTTATGGGCCTCAGAGGAAATCTGGGCGCAGGAGATGGGAAGCAGGAGACAGCTTTTTGGAGGGATTGAGAAAGAGATACATCAACTCCCCCTCCTCCTCCTACACCCCAACCCCCTCAGCCCTCTTTTCATCTCCCGCTAAAGATACCATTTTGCGATGGACTAGGTCTACTCCGAGGTTAAAAGGATCAGTCATCAGAAAAGGAACTCTATCAGATTTGGCGTCTCGCCACCCGTTTTTCACCGGTCACACCTGTTCTCCAGATGACCTGCGGTCCGCCTGATACCTACATCTGATAGATACATCTCAGAACACAAAATAGATCCATAATGCACACGGTGTCAGACATCTCCTGGGCTCAGCAATCGTTAACTGTGCTGTGGGGTAATCAGATCCATAAAGCCACAGGCTACAGCTAAGACGTCGCAGACACTGGGATTAGGACTGGAGCAGCAATAGCCTTGGTGTCTATCAGCAACACTGACTGACTGACGTAAATTAAACATTTAAAAAAATCCCAATGTTTCCTGTAATCTCGGTTGAAAAATTCCCGGCATTAGAAGGGAATAAGCAGGAAATCCAGAGTCCTTCAACCAAGATGTTCTGGAAGACCTGAGGATTTGGGAAAGTTAGCAGAGAGTGATCCCAGTCACCAATATGTCAGTTTGAAAACCACCACGTCTTCAGTTGTTGTGTTGGAACATGTTGAAAGAGGTTCCTTTGGTAGATTTGATGTATCATTTCTGATTGGTCACAATGATTTCATTCGCTGATATCTGCGAGCTGGATATGCCTCATGGCAGTAGTGACACTAGGTTTCGACATTCCTCAGGCATTCACGCCCATTTGTTTAGCCTGGAGCGATAGAACCCGTCTGTGTGACATGTTCTTTTTGCTCTGTGGCTGATGTGAGCTGTGCGTTTCCCTGTAGTCCCCGTGGGAGGAGGGAATACAATCGTTATGAAAGGTCAAAAGCATAATGGTAACCCTTAATGCAGGAACAAACACACCTAACATTGATTCATCTACACCGGAGAAATCAGTCATTATTACTTGACTAGTAATAATAGCCCTCTCTTAGAGAAGTGTAAAGGTAACCTAAATGCAGGAACAAACACGGCTAATTGATGTATATTTTAGGAAATGTTGGTCCTTAATACTTGAAGCGTTCTTAATTAATTTCATTAATATATAATATAATAATATGAAGACGGGGGTTCAATGGTGTATCTAATAGAGAAAGTGTATAGAGTGTACTTAGACCTATTTATAGTCTACTAGTATCCTTTCCCTAGATATCTAAAACAATTAAGTGAACCCAAACTGCCCATGCCTGAACCAGGATTGCATTGCCACAGGGTTTTGAGATGTAAGGACCGATTAGCCCCAAATTGAAAGGCCGGCGTGCGGAATTAGCCTTTTCATCTCCAATCTAGAATACAGTAACTGCTGCTTAGTGGCCCATTATGTCCTGCCCAGGTCCCTGTGGACCAGCGGGGACAAGAGAGAGGGCAGAAGGAGGGAGGGATAGAGAAAGAGAGAGAGAGAGTGGGCAGATGGAGGGAGGTAGAGAGAGGTCGGGAGGGAGAGAGGTTTAAAATGGAGAAAGCGGGGGGGCTTAGAGAGAGGGAGGGAGAGAGGATTTGATGGGAAGAGTATTGGAATGGAGACAGAGAGGGAGGGAGAAATCAGCCTACTACTTGAGATCTGGCCAGATGTCGGCCCTGGGAGACTCTGACTGCCACATGCCCTCTTCCTGGAGAGTCCCGACTGCATGAGCCACAGTACATTAGCCCAGTCCTCCTCCAGAAACATCCCAGTTAGCAATATCACCTCCAGTTGACACCTCTCCTCTGAAGGTCATTTTAGTGTGAAGAGAGAGAGGGGGGGCTTTGGGTCACGCCATCCTGAGGGTGAATTATAGGTGGAATGGCGCCCACAAGGTCAGTGAAGAAGATGCCCATGCAGGAAAATGGTCTCTCTAACAGTAGATAACTAAGCTTGGAGACAAAACCGCCATCTGCAAACGCGTTGAGAGGAAGGGAAGAATAGTCTCCCACCGTTCCACTACCCACTTCAACCAACGGCGGAGGAGGAATTCCTGTCATGTTTCGCCAATATGACACCAAGTGGATTATATGAGATGAAGTACAACGAAGGAAGAAGAGGGTCTGATTAATGTATCGTTGTTTGTGCTTCAAGATGGGGTTGGTGTGGTCTTGCAGTGTGCAGCATTTTTGAATAACCTTTATTTAACTAGGCAAGTCAGTTAATTAAGAACAAATTCTTATTTACAATGATGGCCTACCCCAGCCAAACCCGGACGACGCTGGGCCAATTATGTGCCACCCTATGGGACTCCTAATCATGGCCGGATGTGATGCAGCCTGGATTAGAACCAGGGCCAGTAGTGACTGACGCCTCTTGCCCTGAGATGCAGTGCCTTTGGACCACTGCGCCACTCGGGAACCCAAACATATCTAGACATGTGGTGTCTCGTAATGGCTGTCATGGTTTTCAAACTCCATTTGTTTAATCTCATCAAGGATGGATCAAGGTGTGTTTGTGAGGAAACATCCTTCTCAGGCCGTGTCCCAAATGGCATCATGTTGACTTTATAGTGCACTTCGTTTGCCCATTGCCCATAGTGCACAATATAGGGAATAGAGTGGCATTTGGGACTCATGTGTGAAGAGGCTGGTTGAGTACTCAGAGCTCATACTCAAAGTATATCACACACTACCATTAGTCAACTCAAGGCAATTATGCTGAAAAAAGAATATAGAGAGGGGGAAGGAAATCTTTTCCATTTTAATTGTCGCTCCATATTACTCAAGGACATCAAAAACTCAAACTCAAGTCCTTATCCTTCACCCCCAAAAAAAAAAAAAAAAAACGAGACAGAACGTAAACAAAATATTGCGACCAGACACCAACAGAAATTGGTTTGTGTAGCGAAGCAGACACATAGTGACAGCGCCACATACAATGTCTGATGGCTACACGCATAGAATCATTAGAAGGGACATTCACATTCAACTCAATGCACCGCGGTGGGTGGACCAGCGTTAAATTCCATTTCTATGCTTACATGTTTCCTGTCTATCTATCTCACCCTGTTCTTATTCCCAGTGATTGACGATGGCGGGATGCACACACGTTCCACCGTGTTGCTGACATAACTGAGGTTAATGTTCACACGTTAGTGACAGGAAGCAGCAGTCATACCTGAGTTAAAAAAAAACAAACACGTGAAATCTCCCGACGCCTTTGGAGTGTTTGCTCAAGCCTGCTGTAAGTGCCCGATGGGCGGGGTTCGGGGTTTGCCATTGCGCCAGGTGAGCTCAATCGAGCATCGATAACATATCTGAAAGAGTTTGAATACTATTTTAACCCGGATTTGTCGAGGCCCGGGCAGAGGGCAAAGTAAACATGAGACACGCTACTAATGTCTCTGGAGGCCCTCAATTGCCTGTTCTCCAGCATCTCCTTCTGCTCCAGCTTGCCATGAAACTTAAATTAAAGTCTATCCCCATTCCATCATGGAAGAGGGGCCCTCTGTCTCCCCTAACTGTCACGCAGACACTGGAGCGCGCACACACACAGGCGCACATAAACACTCATACAGGACCATATATACACCTACACTAGACTGCACACACCTGCCTACGACGACAGGCATCCCCAATGACATCTACCTCGCATCAGATCAATCCCTCAAATCACTCTCTGACAGACTCAATGTTACAAACGCACGCACGCACACACACACACATACACAGCATCTGAATTCCACACCTCAGTCATCTGGGTTTACGCTGACACTACAAAGATACTCACTGTGAGGAGATAGGTGCTGTGTGCTGGATAATAGGAAACGTACTAAGGGGGAAATAATACCAGCAGTGGTTGTGGTTCTTACAAAGACCTTGAGAACTATGGTGTAATATGTGCTATCATTTTCAATTTCCTCTTCATCCCTTTGTCTATTAAAATTAATTGACCAACAACAGACCAGGGCGTGAGGGAGGGATGGACAAAGGAGGAAAGCACTTAGACCCCAGAGAGCTTGGATGAAAGAGAAAATGACTTATTTTGTAACCGATGATAGATACATTTCCTCTGACATTTTAGGCCTAGAATCACACAAAAAACAATAAGACAGGCCACCATAGAAACAGAAAAGAAATGGACCGAAAAAAAAGATATATCTTCTGATAGATATCTCCGTTATTTAAGGTGACAAAAAGTGATTCTTAGAATAGAAAATTTAAAAAATCAAGACTGAAAAAGGAAGACAAAAATAACTAAAAATACAGTGAAATTATCATCTTTAATTTTGCAGATTTGAAGTGTACTTGTTCTATTGTCTTTGAGTGATTCACCTTGTTTTGAATAACACTGAATCACTGGATCTAAATCAAACGTCAAGAAGAGAAGCTTCCCAGGAAATCCTATATGATTTCTGTTGGTAATGGGAGCATTCCTTTCGCCCAAGAACTGCCCAAACTCCACATTATTACTTTTATGGATTCTAGTGAGCCAGGTCTGTAGCCCAGTGTACAAGCCGATTCCCTGGAAGCTTAGATTGATTGGGAATATCGATCTCCCCCTTTTCCGACTGCATCTCTAACATACCGAATGAGTCTTAAATGGCACCCTATTCCCTATTTAGTGCACTACTTTTGACCAGGGCCATATGTGCTCTTGTCAAAAGTATTGCACTAAAGAGAGAATAGGGGGCCATTTGGGACACAACCACCGAACCAGGGCGTAGAGCTTTCCTTCACTCTCATCTATACGACAACCATTTTACGAGAGCAAATTAAGCCACGTACCGACCGCCATTTTACCTCGACCGACAAGGTTAATGGTTCGTAAAAAATCTGTTCCTCTACCAGAAGCGGTTCTCTACAGTTCTCTCAAGGTCACGTGTGTGTGATCCACTTAACTGCAGTCTGCAGTCCCCACGGCTGACTTAGACCCCTGGGTTTGTCTTTAGTACACATGCTTTTTTTTGTGTGTGTGTGTGTGTGTGTGTGTGTGTGTGTGTGTGTGTGTGTGAATTTCTGTGTGTGTGTGTGTGTGCCTGTGTGTGTGTGTCTGTAGAAATTCACGTGTGAGTGTGCTTGTTCCAAGTCTATGCGTCTATACTCTCAGCTAAGATGGCCACCAGTAAAGACATTCAAGACCCAGCTGACAGGCCAGTTTGTTTCTGACAGCCAGGGGTTAAGAGAGAGAGACCCTTCCTAATGAAGAGCTTTTAAGGGAGAGACTAGATGGGAGATTGGAGATGGGAGATAACAGACATAGGAATTTCCGGTTTCGTTCACCTCTGGCCTGGACTGTCTTGTGGTGCGCCCACACACACACACACACACACTCTCTTGTGATGGGATATCTCAGAAGCAGAGGTGTGTGTGGGATTCTCAGGTGCTGGTACAGCCACTAATGAAGGCCCGGTCCCCGTGGACACATGAAGAGAATAGGCTCCAGATGGAGGGATGATGGGAAATTGGATAGAGGCAGGGCACAGGTGAGGAGAAAGAGCGGTATTATGATCTCTCCTTTCGGCTGAAGGAGGGAGTACTGTTAAGAGAGTACACTTCTGAGATCATTTTCCTTCAGATCGGACAACTTCTTCTTTCTCTCTGTCTCTCTCAAATCAAATCAAATTTTACTTGTCACATGCTTCGTAAACAGCAGGTTTAGACCAACAGTGAAATGCTTACTCTGGCTCACACACACAGGCACACACGCTGTCCCAATCTCTCTTCTTTCTTTCTTTCTTTCTTTCTTTCTTTCTTTCTTTCTTTCTTTCTTTGTCTCTCTCTCTCTCTCGCTTACGTTCCCTTCCTCTCTCATCTATAGATTTCAATTGGGAGTTTCAAACAGTAGCCTACAGTAGAGAACAGTCACTGTTTGCCATTGACAAATATTTCTGGCATTCAGGGAACAACTCAAAGTTCTTCAATCATTTTGAAGACTCCATACTGTGTTGAACATATTTCAACGGGCAGAATGGCTACCTTGATATATTTGAAGACACTGCATTCGTGTTTCGTTGCGAAATGCCCCGAGACAACTGAAATGCACTTTGTCTTTGACCCCAAATGTGCATTACATTTACATCACAACATATGGGAGGTTTGCACTGGCAGTTCTTCTGCTTTGAAACTTGTTCATGTTTCTATACCATGTATGGAAAGGGTTCACATAATACAGAATATACAGTCCGTCAGAATGTTCAATATTCTTGTCCGTGTTCAGTCAACGCAGGATTCCCTTTCCAAGGGTTGAGTTCAACATCATCTACAATTAAGGAATAATGAGCTGTGTGATGGTTCTGAAGGCCACAAGATCTTCCTAATTTGCTCGCTGTGTGTTACTCTGTGCCAGATGAGCAGTGGGTCAAAAGGGTTTTGATTTTAAACACGGACTTGCAGATGGCCTACCCGGCCCAGAACGTCTGCCCCGAATAGCAATTAGTTACTGTATCAAACTCGATAACGAAGGGCGACCGTGATGATTTCTAATGATTCTCAACGATTTTTAATGATTCTGTCTGATTTTCTATGATTTTTCAAACAGGCCCTTTCGGTCATATTCATAAGTAATGCCTACCCACCCAACGCTCTAACTAATGCATTTTACATTTTCAAGCCTCTCCTCTACTCTCCCCCCAGCATTTATTGCAAGATTGTCTCTTGTTTTCAACTGAAATACTGTCCTCCACTCTGACTGCAGTGATGTCACTGTGAAGATACAATGCCGTGCCAAACCCCCGAAGTGACGTAATTTTTTTTTGCTGTAGAAGTCAACAAACGAAGTCCTCAAGGAGTCGCTCCCTCCGCCCGTCCCCTTAGGGGAAGCCCTAGTTTTTTTGTGAGCTGTGCTGCCTGCCTCGCCTTTTATCATCAAAGGAGCCCAGGCGCTGCTCATGTAATATTAACATTTGTCAAATCAGCGAGCGGCGGCAGTACGCTGTTTACATAACATTAGACACGGGCTTGCCAAGCCACACAGAGAGAGAGAGAGAGACATAGAAAGGGCGGCCATTTTGGTGTTCACAGATTACATGGAGATAGGGAGAAATGACCCCCACGGGGGTCACTGGATTACTGTACACTCATTCACACCTTCTGAAGGGGGCTAATTTGGGCTTGTTCCATGGCTCTCCTGGGGAGGAATCGCGTGCAGCTTTTTAGAAAAATTGGGTAGAAGAAATAGAAATGGAAATGACATTGTTTTCTTCATTGTTCTTTCTTTTGCTTTCTGAGATACAGTTTGTCAGTACTGTCTATCTTACTGTCTATGTTGGTATGAAATGGCTAAGGGGGGAAGAACCTAATTGAATTAGATCACGTTTCCATGTCACTGAGATCTTTTTGTTCCACGACCACAATTACACAGCTCTTTCAGTCTCCTTCTATTTATTAAACCTGAAGAGGTAAGAAGTGAGATGAGAAGTTAGGTGATCTAATGAGGTTTTCCTGGTTTCAAGAGGAATTGGAGTCGGAGGGGGGTGGGGGCTACGACGGGGGTACAAGACGACACTCCTCAGTAAAGCTGTTTGACTTCTGTGACACAGTCTAAATCGAATCGTCAGAAAGCTTTGCAAGGTGAAGTGGGCTATCGTTGGCATGCAACTCAAACCCTCCGGAAATGAGGTCTATTAATCATACAGTGCCTCATTTAGCCTCTCGTTTCATACGAGGGCCCTGATTTGCACTCGTAGGGGCGTCTTCGTGGAGGGTTAGGTGGGAGGAAAGGAGGAGAGAGAGAGAGAGAGAGGGAGAAAGAGAGAGAAAGTGCTTTGTGGAGCAGAAGAGAAGCCATCAATTCTCATTACGGAAAATAGATAATCATTCCTAATTAGAGGCCTTGGCTCATCTTTTTTTTTTTACCGGGGTACAAATACGGAATAAAACAAGCTAGCAACATATGGGTACCTGATTAATTAGGTGAATGGATAGATACTAAAGGAGTCTGCGATTTGGCCCGACATAGCTTATTAAATGCGAGCGTAATTTATTGGAGGTTGAGTCCTTCGAGAAAATATTAGCCCCGTTTCCAGCCGAAGGGTATGTGTTATCCAATGCTTCCCGAACAAGCCTCGTCCATCTAGGCAGATATTTGTCCTCTTTCTCCTTTTTTTCTCTCTCTTCGTCTCTAATCAAAACCATGCACTGAAGCTATTGTTTTATACCCAATTGTTGTGACAAGGATTGCCCGATAAGTGGGTGCAATTAATCACAGATACGTGCTGTAAATACGGATAGGAGCATTCGGTCAAAATGAATCCAGCATATCCTCTCTTACACTGGTCATAAACGTGCACATCACAGGAGGCTGCTGAGGGGAGGATGTCTCATAATAATGCCTGTTATGGAGTGAATGAAAAGGTATCTGACACATGTTCGAGAACCATTGCATTGATCCGTTCCAGCCTGTACTATGAGCGCGTCCTCCCAAATTAAGGTGCACCCGGGGCCACCTTTGTGGAATATTGTGTGCCGATTGCATCATCTATGATGGCCCACGACCCGTGTGCCCATTGCATCGTCAATGGTGTTCCCCGCTGATCTTTGAAAGCTCTAGGTCACAATGAGCTCATGTCACAAAGTGCGAGGTGACTTCATGCAGAAATGACTTATATTATTAAGATCACACACTGTGACTGATACGGATTGTCACTGCTCTCGTAGTTTAACTTCTTGGTGACAGTGGGGCAGTATTGAGTAGCTTGGATGAATAAGGTGCCCAGAGTAAACTGCCTGCTACTCTGTCCCAGATGCTAATATTTGCATATTATTAGTAGTATTGGATAGAAAACACTCTAAAACTGTTTGTATGATGTCTGTGAGTATAACATAACTCATATGGCAGGCAAAAACCTGAGAAAAATCCAACCAGGAAGTGTGAAATCTGAGGTTTGTAGTTTTTCAACTCTTTGCCATTCCAATATACAGTGTAAATGGGGTCATATTGCACTTCCTAAGGCTTCCACTAGATGTCAACAGTCTTTAGAACTTTGTTTGAGGCTTCTACTGTGAAGTGGGGGCGAATGAGAGGGTATTGAGCCAGGTGCCTGGCAGAGTGCCACAGGCTCGTATTCTGCGGTCACGAGAGAGTTAGCTCTCGTTCCATTGCTTTTCTACAGACAATGGAATTCTCCGGTTGGAACATTATTGAAGATTTATGTTAAAAACATCCTAAAGATTGATTCTATACTTAGTTTGACAAGTTTCTACGACCTGTAATATAACTTTTTGAATTTTTCGTCCGACGTTCGGCTGGACCTGAACGAGCTTTTGGATTTGTTTACCAAACGCCTTAACAAAAGAAGCTATTGGACATAAATGATGAACTTTATCGAACAAATCAAACATTTATTGTGGAACTGGGATTCCTGGGAGTGCATTCAGATCAAGATCATCAAAGATAAACTTCGCTGAAGTTGGAGACTTTTATCTCCCTCACCAACTTCAAACATCTGCTATCTGAGCAGCTAACCGATCGCTGCAGCTGTACATAGTCTATCGGTAAATAGCCCACCCATTTTTACCTACCTCATCCCCATACTGTTTTTATTTATTTACTTTTCTGCTCTTTTGCACACCAATATCTCTACCTGTACATGACCATCTGATCATTTATCACTCCAGTGTTAATCTGCAAAATTGTAATTATTCGCCTACCTCCTCATGCCTTTTGCACACAATGTATATAGACTCCCTTTTTTTCTACTGTGTTATTGACTTGTTAATTGTTTACTCCATGTGTAACTCTGTGTTGTCTGTTCACACTGCTATGCTTTATCTTGCAGTTGCAAATGAGAACTTGTTCTCAACTAGCCTACCTGGTTAAATAAAGGTGAAATAAATAAAAAATAAAAAAGAATAAGTGAATATTTATTATGCTATTTCTGACTAATGTTAACTACACAATATGGAGGATATCTTTTTGGCTGCTTTGTTGTCTGAACGCTGTATTATTGCATGGTTTGCTTTTTTCGTAACATTTAAAAAAAATCTGACACAGCGGTTGCATTAAGGAGAAGTATATCTCTAATTCCATGTATAACACTTGTCTTTTCATGAACATTTATGATGAGTATTTCTGTAAATTGATGTGGCTCTCTGCACAATCACATCATGTTTTAGAACTACTGAACGTAACGCGCCAATGTAAAATTAGATTTCTTTGTATAAATATGCACTTTAGCAAACAAAACATACATGTATTGTGTAACATGAAGTCCTATGAGTGTCATCTGATGAAGATCATCAAAGGTTAGTGATTAATTTTATCTCTATTTGTGCTTTTTGTGACTCCTCTCTTTGGCTGGAAAAAATGGCTGTGTTTTTCTGTGACTTGGTGGTGACCTAACATAATCGTTTGTGGTGCTTTCGCTGTAAAGCCTTTTTGAAATCAGACACTGTGGCTGGATTAACGTAATTTTAATCTTTAAAATGGTGTAAAATACTTGTATGCTTGAGGAATTTTAATTATGAGATTTTTGTTGTTTTGAATGTGGCGCCCTGCACTTTCACTGGCTGTTGGCGAGGTGGAATGCTACCGTCCCACATATCCCAGAGAGGTTAAGACTTCAGGGTTAAAGGCAGTATGTGTCTATTCCGTTCATCAGTGAGTTACTGCTCTTATTTATTTATCTTATTTACCTTATATGTATGTTTTTTTTGTTTGGAATATTTATGCTGGTTGTTGCTGCTCTCAAATTAATAACTTCAGGGTTAATGGAAGCTTGTGTCGATTAACTTAAGCTACTGCTCTTAGATATGTACCCTACAGTGCCTTGGGAAAGTATCAGACCCCTTGACTATCTCCACATTTTGTTACGTTACAAATCCTCAGCAATCTACACACAATACACCAAAATGACAAGGTGAAAACTGGATTTTAGAACATTCAGCAAATGTATTAAGAAATAGAAACAGAAATAACTTATTTACATACATTTTCAGACCCTTTGTTATGATACTCGAAATTGAATTCAGGTGCATCCTGTTTCCATTTTATCATCCTTGAGATGTTTCTACAACTTCATTGGAGTCCACCTGTGGTAAATTCAATTGAATGGACATGATTTGGAAAGGCACACACCTGTCTATATAAGGTACCACAGTTGACAGTGCATGTCAGAGTAAAAACCAAGCCATGATGTCAAAGGAATTGTCCGTAGAGCTCCGAGACAGGATTGTCCAAAACATTTCTGCAGCATTGAAGGTCTCAAAGAACACAGTGGCATCCATCATTCTTAAATCGAAGAAGGTTGGAACCACCAAGACTCTTCTTAGAGCTGGCCGCCCAGACAAAAAGAGCAATCGGGGGAGAAGGACATTGGTCAGGAAGGTAACCAAGAACCCAATGGTCACTCTGACAGAGCTCTAGAGTTCCTCTGTGGAGATAGAACCTTCTAGAAGGACAACTATCTCTGCAGCACTCCACCAATCAGGCCTTTATGGTAGAGTGGCCAGACAGAAGCCACTCCTCAGTAAAAGGCACGACAGCCCGCTTGGAGTTTGCCAAAAGGCACCTAAATACTCTTGACTCTCAGATTCTCTGGTCTGATGAAACCAAGATTTAAGTCTTTGGCTTGAATGCCAAGCGTTATGTCTGGAGGAAACTTCGCAACATCCCTACGGTGAAGCATGGTGGTGGCAGCGTCATGCTGTGGGGACGTTTTCAGCGGCAGGGAGTGGGAGACTAGTCAGGATTGAGGGAAAGATGAACAGAGCAAAGTACAGAGAGATCCTTGATGAAAACCTTCTCCAGTGCTCTCAGGACCTCAGACTGGGTTAAAGGTTCACCTTCCAACAGGACAACGACCCTAAGCACACAGCCAACACAACACAACACAGTTGTGTCTTCGGGACATATCTTTGAATGTCCTTGAGTGGCCCAGCCAGAGCCCGGACTTGAACCCGATCGAACATCTCTGTAGAAACGTGAAAATATGTGTGCAGCAATGCTCCCCATCCAACCTGACAAAGCTTGAGAGGATCTGCAGAGAAGAATGGGAGAAACTCCCCAAATACAGGTGTGTCAGGCTGTAGCATCCTTCAAGACTTGATACTGTAATCACTGCCAAAGGTGCTTCAACAAAGTACTGAGTAAAGGGTCAGAATACTTATGTGATATTTCAGTTTTTTTAATATAAATGAGCAAAAATGTCTAAAATCCTGTTTTTGCTTTGTCATTATGGGGTATTGTGTGTAGATTGATGAGGGGGAAAAACACAATTTAATACATTTTTTCAATAAGGCTGTAACACAACAAAATGTGGAAAAGCCAAGCGGTCTGAATACTTTCCCAAGGCACTGTGTATGTACGTTTTGGGTATGTATTTTTAGATAGCAGCATTAGCCACAATAATGATTTAATGGTAATATATTGAAGGTGGGGAAAAAACTGCGATAGAACAGTGTTAGAAATGTCAAGTATTTTTTTTAAATGAGTGTTGAAAATTGTGCAACCACTTATCGGGCAATGCTTTTTTTTTTACAACCGTTCTTAAAAATCAATCACAGTGAACAGTTCTTCATGATGATAAAAGCCCTGTGTGCCAAATAGAGACTGGAGGGGTTTGGGAAAAAATGAAGACTCCATTGATATTTAGTGAGCCCCTATAAGCAAAGGAGTTGATTGAGATGTCTCCACCCTATAAGAAAAGGAGTTGATTGAGATGTCTCCACCCTATAAGAAAAGGAGTTGATTGAGATGTCTCGAGTGGATGGGATGGAGAGAGGGATTTGATCCGAATCAGATATGAGGATGTTTTGGGGAGTCGGAGGGTGGGGGGAGAGTTTTGGCAGGATATGAAAGGTGCTTCTTTAATCCAGACCGGAGAGCACTATAGATAATTGGGGTCAGACATTTTTGATAATTAAGATTGTGCCTGAATTTGAAAGCAGATTAAGGAAAGGGGGGTGCTTTCTTTAAAATGCCCCATCTGGCTGCTCCTGTGTTTTTTTTAGGTGAAAGAGAGGTCAATTTAAATAGACATATATGTAAGGTACAAAGGAACTCTAAATTATCGCTTAATTGTCATTAAGTATAGCAGGGTTTCCTAAACTCTGTCTTGGGTGCACGTTTTGGTTTTTGCCCTAGCATTACACAGCTGATTCAAATCATCAAAGGTTGATGATGAGTTGGTTATTTGAATCAGCTTAGTAGTGTTAGGGCAATAACCAAAATATGCACGCAGGTGGGACCCCAGGACTGAAGTATAGCACTGACCACATTTAAGCACTATTGGTTGGACTCCAGTCTATGTAGGCCCCGTATGTAACCGATCGGCTCGATTCAATCTTATGTAGCAAAATTTGAAAGATGAGAGTGCTCTGAAATCATCGTAGATACCCAGAGCGAATTTACCAGCTACGTCTATCGACAGTTGTCATAGTGAGCATCATGAGCATTCTATTGAAATGGTTACTTGCATAGTGGAGTCTTTTGTTTGGACATGTAGATAGCTAGCTAAACAAGGAACCATAATCTGAACTCATAACGTTACTACCCTGCATGAATCTGCAGGTAGCTAACCAACCAGGTTCAATGTTAGCTAGGTAACATCAGACTATAACTAGCAATGGAAATGGCTCTGAGATACAAATAATATTACTACACAGATCATACACATAGTGTTGGCTAACGAGCCATCCAGCTAATGTCAGCTAGCTAGCTAACAGTACACTTTAACTTGAAATAAAAACGAAATTCTGAAAATGTAGCTACAGTGGGGCAAAAAAGTATTTAGTCAGCCACCAATTGTGCAAGTTCTCCCACTTAAAAATATGAGAGAGGCCTGTAATTTTCATCATAGGTACACTTCAACTATGACAGACAAAATGAGAAAAGAAATCCAGAAAATCACATTGTAGGATTTTTTATGAATTTATTTGCAAATTATGGTGGAAAACAAGTATTTGGTCACCTACAAACAAGGAAGATTTCTGGCTCTCACAGACCTGCAACTTCTTCTTTAAGAGGCTCCTCTGTCCTCCACTCGTTACCTATATTAATGGCACCTGTTTGAACTTGTTATCAGTATAAAAGACACCTGTCCACAACCTCAAACAGTCACACTCCAAAATCCACTATGGCCAAGACCAAAGAGCTGTCAAAGGACACCAGAAATAAAATTGTAGACCTGCACCAGGCCGGGAAGACTGAATCTGCAATAGGTAAGCAGCTTGGTTTGAAGAAATCAACTGTGGGAGCAATTATTAGGAAATGGAAGACATACAAGACCACTTATAATCTCCCTCGATCTGGGGCTCCACGCAAGATCTCACCCCGTGGGGTCAAAATGATCACAAGAACGGTGAGCAAAAATCCCAGAACCACACGGGGGGACCTAGTGAATGACCTGCAGAGAGCTGGGACCAAAGTAACAAAGCCTACCATCAGTAACACACTACGCCGTCAGGGACTCAAATCCTGCAGTGCCAGACGTGTCCCCCTGCTTAAGCCAGTACATGTCCAGGCCCGTCTGAAGTTTGCTAGAGAGCATTTGGATGATCCAGAAGAAGATTGGGAGAATGTCATATGGTCAGATGAAACCAAAATATAACTGTTTGGTAAAACTCTCAACTCTTCGTGTTTGGAGGACAAAGAATGCTGAGTTGCATCCAAAGAACACCATACCTACTGTGAAGCATGGGGGTGGAAACATCATACTTTGGGGCTGTTTTTCTGCAAAGGGACCAGAACGACTGATCCGTGTAAAGGAAAGAATGAATGGGGCCATGTATCGTGAGATTTTGAATGAAAACCTCCTTCCATCAGCAAGGGCATTGAAGATGAAACGTGGCTGGGTCTTTCAGCATGATAATGATCCCAAACACACCGCCCGGGCAACGAAGGAGTGGCTTTGTAAGAAGCATTTCAAGGTCCTGGAGTGGCCTAGCCAGTCTCCAGATCTCAACCCCATAGAAAATCTTTGGAGGGAGTTGAAAGTCCGTGGTGCCCAGCAACAGCCTCAAAACATCACTGCCCTAGAGGAGATCTGCATGGAGGAATGGGCCAAAATACCAGCAACAGTGTGTTAATACCTTGTGAAGACTTACAGAAAACGTTTGACCTCTGTCATTGCCAACAAAGGGTATATAACAAAGTATTGAGATAAACTTTTGTTATTGACCAAATACTTATTTTCCCCCATAATTTGCAAATAAATGTGATTTTCTGGATTTTTTTCTTCTCATTTAGTCTGTCATAGTTGAAGTGTACCTATGATGAAAATTACAGGCCTCTCTCATCTTTTTAAGTGGGAGAACATGCACAGTTGGTGGCTGACTAAATACTTTTTTGCCCCACTGTATGTCTGCAATGTGAGAGTCTTTAATGGCATGACTTTAAAGACTGTCCCCCTCAGTTGATGATTGACAGCACTTGATAACCTATCACTTCCACAAAGGGGTTAGGGCTCAATTGCAAATTGAATAGCTTGTGTGCAGCTGTAAATTGGATAACTTGTGTGCAGCTGAGCTTGCGGCAACCTGCAATGGAGGCCTACTGTTCACACCTGTGAACTCTTGTGTTAGTAGCCGAGCCACAGTGTTGCTCCTGATGCTTCTGCTGCTGTGCGGTTTTATAAGAAATGAAATAAATAATAGGAGAAGAAGCATAAATTCAGCTGAGCACAAACATGACATACCGAATTTAATTTCTCTCTTCCCTCTCTCCGTGACCCGGAGTGTGGTGTTATCTCTCTCCTCAGCACTTTCGGCTTTGTTTATTCTTTATTTATTTCTCTCTTTTTTTCATGAGTTTTCTCACGAGTTCTTTTGTTCCAGTCGGTGGGTAGGGTAGGATAAGTTGTAATTTTGTTTAGGGGTCAAAGGTGATCACACAGGCTTGTTTTGTACAGGCTATCACTCTGGCTATGTTTTTAATGTCTGAACTAGCATGATAATAATAATAATAAAATAAAAAAGAATAATAACATTTCATTTATAGCATTCAAAGTTCTCAACCACCACGCACCATTCCTCATGCACCCACCCACCCACCCACTCACACACTCACTCACCCACGCACACTCACTCACCCACACTCACTCACTCACTCACCCACACTCACTCACTCACTCACTCACTCACTCACTCACTCACTCACTCACTCACGCACGCACTCTTTCTCTCTCTCTCACACGTGCACCACACCGCCACCCACACACCACGTCCTCACCTTCCAGACACCGTGTGTGATGTCCCCAGACCTCAAGTCTGTTCAGTATGAGCCCTGTCCCTTATGTTGGCTTGTCAGACCATAAGCCTGAACCGTACTGTAAACAGACTAAAAGCTGCTAAGGATTACAAGGTCTTGTTTACTGTATGCTGCCGAGATGTGATGGACTGTGTGCTTTGCCTCAATTTCAATCGTGTATTATGTGTGTATTACGTGCGACAAATGCATTATTAGCTCGCCTGAATAATGCATACAGTACAAACTGGTCAGACGATGACAGCTTCCACTATCCTAACTGCGAAAAAGAACATACATATTTTTCTCATAGTCATTGTGTCTACATATATGCTCTTGTATCTTTAAGTTGAGTTGATGGTTTGCGTGGGTTCCATAACGACATTAGCCTATTAGGTGAGACACAGTAATGGGGAATGAGATCGTTGGCTTGGATCATGGGATAGCATGCTAACATGCCTTTTCCGTGTACTGCACGATAATTCCGCCGAGAGGCTTCTATTGTGCATTTGAGTGTGACCATGGACTCGGATGGTACAGCTGTTTTACCCCGAACAGAATGCAAAAGAGCACACATGTCGCCATGGATGAAGCTGTGTTTTCGAGGCCGGTAAACATGCCTGAAGAGTGTACTGTCAACTCATGTGTGTATCTGTTTATAGCTTTTTTCATACACTGCTCACAAAAAATAAAGGGAACACTAAAATAACACAGCCTAGATCTGAATGAATGAAATATTCTTAGGAAATACTTTTTTCTTTACATAGTTGAATGTGCTGACAACAAAATCACACAAATTATCAATGGAAATCAAATTTATCAACCCATGGAGGTCTGGATTTGGAGTCACACTCAAAATTAAAGTGGAAAACCACACCACAGGCTGATCCAACTTTGATGTAATGTCCTTAAAACAAGTCACAATGAGGCTCAGTAGTGTGTGTGGCCTCCACGTGCTTGTATGACCTCCCTACAACGCCTGGGCATGCTCCTGATGAGGTGGCGGATGGTCTCCTGAGGGATCTCCTCCAAAGACCTGGACTAAAGCATCCGCCAACTCCTGGGCAGTTTGTGGTGCAATGTGGCGTTGGTGGATGGAGCAAGACATGATGTCCCAGATGTGCTCAATTGGGATTCAGGTCTGGGGAACGGGTGGGCCAGTCCATAGCATCAATGCCTTCCTCTTGCAGGAACTGCTGACACACTCCAGCCACTTGTGTGGGTTGTAGACTCCATCTCATGCTACCACTAGAGTGAAAGCACCGCCAGCATTCAAAAGTGACCAAAACATCAGCCAGGAAGCATGAAGTGGTCTGTGGTCACCACCTGCAGAACCACTCTTTTATTGGGGGTGTCTTGCTAATTGCCTATAATTTCCACCTGTTGTCTATTCCATTTGCACAACAGCATGTGAAATGTATTGTCAATCAGTGTTGCTTCCTAAGTGGACAGTATGATTTCACAGAAGTGTGATTGACTTGGAGTTACATTGTGTTGTTTAAGTGGTCCCTTTATTTTTTTGAGCAGTGTATATACTATCCGTGTTAGAGTAGTGGTTTTCAAACCTCTCCTCAGGGACCACCAGACATTTCACAATTTTGTTGTAGCCCTGAACTAGCTCGCCTGATTAACCTAATTACATTTTAGTCATTTAGCAGACGCTCTTATCCAGAGCAATTAAGGTCAAGTGTCTTGCTCAAGGGCACTTTTTTTCACCTAGTCAGTTCGGGAATTTGAACCTGCGACCTTTCAGTTACTGGCCCAACACTCTTAACTGCTAGGCTACCAAGTACTTGATGATTACTTGACAAGTTAAATCAGATGTGCTCTAGAGTAGATCAAAGACATGGAACTGCTGGGGTCCCCGAGCAGAGGTTCTAGGTCATGTGTTTATGTGTTATACAACGGGTGGGTCTTATGCTGATTCGTTAAAACCGCATTCCAGCCGGTGTCTATGTCATATCACATATCCACTTTCCCTAACAGACAGTGAACTTATGTTTGGTAGCTCTCGCTTTACTGTTTTTGAGTCCAGGGCTTATTGGATGGCAAGAAAACAGACACTACTGATGTCTCAAATGGCACCCTATTACCTATATAATGCACGACTTTGAATGAGCCCTAGTCAAAAGTAGTGCACTACATAGTGAATAGGGAGCCATTTGGGATGAATCCTAACATACTGAGAGCAGACAGATATTGTATTCTAGCCTCATTGTTCAGTCTGTTTGTGCTTTAGCTAATTCCTTTCTATGTTCGTTGATTTTCATGCCAAACAAAATCGTTGGCTACTACAAGTAACTTTGGGACTGGATGGTAATCACAATACACGGGGTTATTGGGTCTCCTGTTCACAATGTGCACGCACACACGCACACACACACACACACACACACAATGATGACTGTGCTCGTCACGTAGGCACTGTGTATTGCAGACGGTAGGTAGGAGGGTTGGTGTATCTTGGATAATGCTATTCAAGCCCACCAATTGTGCTGTTTGAGAAGGTGAGCATTTTAGCAGGTTCAAGGTTTTTTAAAAATGGTGTCCCCTGCATAGAGGCGACTGTACAGCAGCAGCTGAAGCTAAAATAGGCTCTCACACTCGCTTGTTGCTAGGTAGCATGGCCATGGTGACGTATCGGTTGAGATGAGATACAGGGACATGGTGTTGTTTACTTAAGCGCACAATGGCAACAACATCAATTACCATATTTGCTTTAGACTCGACGTCCTTGAATGCCTGCAGCAGGATGGCCATTATCTCTGTTTCACCCACACGTAAGGACACACACACACACACGGGTATTTCTACAAACTAGGGTAACTGTGAGCATTTCTTGTAGTGGACAACTGTTTGTGAACACATTAAGACATAAAGGGGGAACATAGATACATTCAATATAATTCACGAGTTGAATCATGTTTTGAGTCTTCATAGATTTGCCAAAAATCTTCTGACATAAAATATGACCTATCTTTCCTTACATTTATGAAACGGTCATTTGTTTTAAAAACACACTGTATGTTAAAAAGCGTTGAACAATTGATTTACACATTGAACGTGATCCTGTAAAATTACTGAATGTTGCTGATAGACACTTTCTTTGCATGTAGATGTTCAGAAGTGAGTAACCTCGTAACATTTCATATGTAACATTTCATCCCTATCCGTAACATTTCATCCCTATGAAACAGTTTTGATTGCTCACATATCCCAAATAATGTGTGATTGCAAAATGGAATGCTTCTAACAGAAAGAGTAACTTTAACATCATTAATAAAATAAATATTGATACTTTTTTCATTAATGGCGTTCTTCAATAATTATTCATAATAGTTTTATTTAAGCTGGCAAGTCATTTAAGAACAAATTGTTACTTTCCATGACAGCCTAGGAACAGTGGGTTAACTGCCTTGTTCAGGGTCAGTATGACAGATTTTTACCTTGTCAGCTCGGGGATTCAAACCTGCAACCTTTCGGTTACTAGTCCAACGCTCTAGCCACTAGGCTACCTTCCACCCCATGTGCTTTTCATGTCTGCTGATTCAGGAAAGGATTTTCCGATTGACAGTCTAGTGATAAAGAGCTTGTGTGATACCGCACATGACTGAACAACTGCCAAAGTGTGTGAATTAATGTTTGACAGAACTGTTGACAGCACTGTTGTTACAGAAGGATTGACCAGAACTGTTGTTACAGCTGTCAAGATAATTAGCCTACATCGTAGAAAACATTAAGTCAAGGTTCCTGAGGTAAAATGACGGTCTGTGTACATTTGTTTGACTGTTTGTTTTCCGTGTTAAAATGGAACAGTCGGAAACATGAAAATGGACTAAATAAAATAAAATAAAAATGATTTTCTTATTTTTGTTTATAAAACAAATAAACTACTTGATAATTAGATTATCGCATGTCGGTGGTGTTAAATGTGGAATACCTGTTAATGGTCAAGCCCACAGCCGACACTTCCTATCCTTTTCAAAGTAGGAGTTCACCCTTCTAACTCTATTATATGAATCTATGGTCTATTAATGAATCGATTAATAGCTGCCCATACATGCCACAGTACCAAAATCACCACTTTAGAGGGTCAGAAATGTACATACACTCAATTAGTATTTGGTAGCATTGCCTTTAATACATTGTTTAACTTGGGTCAAACGTTTCGGGTAGCCTTCCACAAGGTTCCCACAATAAGTTGGGTGAATTTTGGTCCATTACTCCTGACAGAACTAGTATAACTGAGTAAGGTTTATAGGCCTCCTTGCTCGCACACGCTTTTTCAGTTCTGCCCATAAATTTTCTATAGGATTGAGATCAGGGCTTCGTGATGGCCTCTCCAATACCTTGACTTTGTTGTCCTTAAGCCATTTTGCCACAACTTTGGAAGTATGCTTGGGGTCATTGTCCATTTGGAAGACCCATTTGCGACCAAGCATTAACTTCCTGACTGATGTCTGGAGATGTTGCTTCAATATATCCCAAAAAATTCCTGCCTGATGATGCCATCTATTTTGTGAAGTGCACCAGTCCCTCATGCAGCAAAGCACCCCCACAACATGACAACATGATGCTGCCATTTCTTTTGTCTTGGCTGATTTCTTTTGATTTTCCCATGATGTCAAGCGAAGAGGCACTGAGTTTGAAGGTAGGCCTTGAAATACATCCACAGGTACACCTCCAATTGACTCCAATTGTCAATTAGCCTATCAGAAACTTCTAAAGCCATGACATTATTTTCTGTAATTTTCCAAGCTTCTGACTCACTGGAATTGTGATACAGTGAATTATAAATGGAAGAATGACTTGTGTCATGCACAAAGTAGATGTCCTAACTGACTTGCCAAAACTATAGTTTGTTAGCAAGAATTTGGAGTGTTTGAAAAACGAGTTTTAATGACTCCAACCTAAGTGTTCGTAAATTTCTGACTTCAACCGTAGCTAACAATTGACAATCTTATTCAATGACGGCATACAGCTAAAACAACCGTATCTATTGCTTGTCTGGATATATGCCCATAGGTAGAGTTAGTCAGTGGTTGCACATCTAACTAACTGGGTGTGAATAGTAGACAAGTCTCCAGTTACCAGAACTGATGGAGCAGCCTGAGGGTGCAGTGTGTGTGTCCAGCTGACACCTGTGCAAATTTAGCAATGGAATGAATAATCCAATCAATGCCTCAAGTGTCGTGTTGAAGGTCCTCTGCAAACCCAAAGGATTGTGGGGTTCTGTCCAGAAACAACCCCTAGCGAATCCCTAACCCATAGACACTTGTGGAGATCTGAGAGGATTGGACAGGTGTAAGAAATACCTCACACATTCCACCAAGCCTATCGGAGGGTAAGGTGGAGCTCTCACCACGTTACCACCCATCAATCCCTCTCCGATCTTCACAAGTGTCTAGACTCTGGAGGGTAGAAGCTAGGGGTTGTTTCTGGACAGGCCATGGCCAATATGGTAGCCAGTGGTGGAAAAAGTACCCAAACCTCATACTTGAGTAAAAGTAAAGATACTTTAATAGAAAATGACTCAAGTAAAAGTTGAAAGTTACCCAGTAAAATTCTACAATTCACAACAAAACACTCAAATCTGAAGTAAAATAAAGGAATTGAGAAATATATTAATATTAGGATGAGTAATGTCGCCGTGGCATTGACTAAAATACAGTAGAATAGAATACAGACTAGTGTTCCATTATTAAAGTGACTAGTGTTCCATTATTTAAGTGACTAGTGTTCCATTATTAAAGTGACCAGTGATTCCATGGCTATGTATATACTACCGGTCAAGCGTTTTAGAACACATTCCAGGTTTTGTCTTTATTTTTTACTATTTTCTACATTGTAGGATAACACTGAAGACATCAACACTATGAAATAACACATATGGAATCATGTAGTAACCAAAAATGTGTAAAACAAATCAAAATATATTATATATTTATATTTGAGATTGTTCAAATAGCCACCCTTTGCCTTGATGACAGCTTTGCACACTCTTGGCATTATTAGGTTCTAATTTTCAGAGTCAAGACTCAACGGACACCATGAAAGCTCAAACCAAGTTTATTCTGCCCAGAGGGTCAATGCAGCTGCATTAGACAAAGGCATAGTTCCACCCTTGGTAGTATACATACCCCACACTGGGTGGAGTCTCCTCCTTATCGCTAAACATTGCATCATTATTGCTAGGCAGGGAGCTAAGTGATATGGGATTTAAACGCTTCTTCCCCTTATTAGTGCTGCCAAACTTAGCCCATCCTAAGCTTACTTATGGCACACCTCATGCCTCTAATATAACTAATGATTAATAATATAACTAATGATTAACAATAGTTCAAGCTCAGGGATCCAAACCTATCAGCCTTCTCTCAACCAGCTTCACCTGGAATGCTTTTCCAACAGTCTTGAAGGAGTTCCCACATATGCTGAGCACTTGTTGGCTGCTTTTCCTTCACTCTGCGTTCCATCTCATTCTAAACTATCTCAATTTGGTTGAGGTCGGGGGTTTGTGGAGGCCAGGTCATCTGATGCAGCACTCCATCACTCTTCTTCTTGGTTAAATAGCCCTTAAACAGCCTGGCGGGTCATTGTCCTGTTGAAAAACAAATGATAGTCCCACTAAGCCCAAACCAGATGGGATGGCGTATCGCTGTAGAATGCTGTAGTAGCCATGCTGGTTAAGTGTGCCTTGAATTCTAAATAAATCACAGGCAGCGTCACCAGAAAAGCACCCCCACACCATAACACCACCTCCTCCATGCTTTACGGTGGGAAATGCACATGCGGAGATCATCCGTTTACCCAGACCGCATCTCACAAAGGCACAGCTGTTGGAACCAAACATCTCCAAGTTGGACTCCAGACCAAAGGACAAATTTCCACCGGACTAATGTGCATTGATCGTGTTTCTTGGTCCAAGCAAGTCTCTTCTTCTTATTGGTGTCCTTTAGTAGTGGTTTCTTTTCAGCAATTCGATCATGAAGGCCTGATTCACACAGTCAACTCTGAACAGTTGATATTGAGATGTGTCTGTTACTTGAACTCTTTGAAGCATTTATTTGGGCTGCAAATTCTGAGGCTTGAAACTCTAATGAACGTACCCTCTGCAGCAGAGGTAACTCTGGGTCTTCCATTCCTGTGGCGGTCCTCATGAGAGCTAGTTTCATCATAGCGCTTGATGTTTTTTGTGACTGCACTTGAAGAAACTTTCATTTTCTGTATTGTCTGACATTCATGTCTTAAAGTAATGATGGACTGCCGTTTCTATTTTCTTATTTGAGCTGTTCTTGCTATAATATGGACTTGGTCTTTTACCAAATAGGGCTATCTTCTCTTTATTTCCAACACAACTGATTGGCTCAAACACATTAAGAATGAAACAAATTCCACGTTAACTTTTAAAAGGCACACTTAATTGAAATGCATTCCAGGTGACTACCTCATGAAGCTAGTTGAGAGAATGCCAAGAGTGTGCAAAGCTGTCATCAAGGCAAAGGGTGGCTATTTAAAGAATCTCAAATATAAAATATATTTATATTTTTTCAACACTTTTTTGCTTCCTACATGATTCCATATGTGTAATTTCATAGTTTTGATGTAGATAATAGGAAACATAAAGACAAACCCTTGAAGCCAGCAGCCCCTAAAGTGCAGTGTTGAGTAACCTGTTGGTGGCCGGCTAGTGATGGCTATTTAACAGTCTGATGGCCTTGAGATAAAAGCTGTTTTTCAGTCTCTCGGTTCCAGCTTTGATGCACCTCTACTGACCTCGCCTTCTGGATGGTAGCGGTGTGAACAGGCCGTGGCTCGGGTGGTTGATGTCCTTGAGGATCTTTTTCGCCTTCCTGTGACATCGGTTTGTGTAGGTGTCCTGAAGGGCAGGCAGTGTGCCCCTGCTGATGCGTTGGCTAGACCGCACCACCCTCTGGAGAGCCCTGCGGTTGCGGGCGGTGCAGTTGCTGTACCGATGATACAGCCCGACAGGATGCTCTCGACATTATTTACAAACAAAGCATGTGTGCTATGAGTTCGCCAGATCAGAGGCAATATGGTTGACCTGGGATGTTCTCTTGATAAGTGTGAATTGGACCATTTTCCTGTCCTGCTAAGCATTCAAAATTAATCGAGTACTTTTGGGTGTCAGGGAAAATGTATGGAGTAAAAAGTACATTATTTTCTTTAGGAATGTAGTGAAGTAGAAGTTGTCAAAACTATAAATAGTAAAGTAAAGTACAGATACCCCCCAAAACTACTTAAGTAGTACTTTAAAGTATTTTTACTGAAGTACTTTACACTACTGATGGTAGCTCAGTCAGTCAGTCACTCACTCACTCACTCACTCACTGACTCACTCACACAGTCACTGACTGTGGCACTGTCAAAAAATGTTAACAGCTATTTAATTCTTCAACACACAAATGTTTTTTTTTAAAGACTAGCAGAGGAGTAGTCAGTTTGTCCTCAACTCTCAATCATGAAAGACTTATCATGAGGGGAGGGGTCCCACCCCTCTTGCCCCTGCCGCTCCTCTCACCTTCTTATTTATTGGGTTTTGAGAAGGAAGTGAGGAGAGAGGACGTGAGGAATAAAGGAAATGGAATTGAGATTCTCCCCTTGTTTCCTCCATTCCTCTCCTCCCTTTTAAAGCACATTGGGAGAGAGGAGTGAGGATTCTTCCCCTCGGGCTCCAATGCACTTTCAAAGAGAGGCAAGGAGTGAAGGAAACAAGGAAAGACCAAGCAAGCATTTGACGGCTAGTTTTCAAACAGACTCACTCTCTCTCACACACACAGACACACACACACACAAACACAGACACACAGAGATAGACAGACACACACATTGCTTGAAGAGTGTATTTCATTATTCTAGACAGAACCCATTGTATTACATGGTCATATCAACTTTAAAACATATATAGAATAGATAGTTGATCATTATCATTCTGCAGGAATAAATCCACTATAATTGAGAATTTCAATAAGCATTTTTCTACGGCTGGCCATGCTTTCCACCTGGCTACCCCTACCCCGGTCAACAGCACTGCACCCCCCACAGCAACTCGCCCAAGCCTTCCCCATTTCTCCTTCTCCCAAATCCAGTCAGCTGATGTTCTGAAAGAGCTGCAAAATCTGGACCCCTACAAATCAGCCGGGCTAGACAATCTGGACCCTTTCTTTCTAAAATGATCTGCCGAAATTGTTGCCACCCCTATTACTAGCCTGTTCAACCTCTCTTTCGTGTCGTCTGAGTTTCCCATTGATTCGAAAGCAGCTGCGGTTGACCCAAACTGCTACAGACCTATATCTATCCTACCCTGCCTTTCTAAGGTCTTCGAAAGCCAAGTCAACAAACAGATTACCGACCATTTCGAATCTCACCATACCTTCTCTGCAATGCAATCTGGTTTCAGAGCTGGTTATGGGTGCACCTCAGCCACGTTCAAGGTCCTAAACGATATCTTAACCGCCATCGATAAGAAACATTACTGTGCAGCCGTATTCATTGATCTGGCCAAGGCTTTCGACTCTGTCAATCACCACATCCTCATCGGCAGACTCGACAGCCTTGGTTTCTCAAATGATTGCCTCGCCTGGTTCACCAACTACTTCTCTGATAGAGTTCAGTGTGTCAAATCGGAGGGTCTGCTGTCCGGACCTCTGGCAGTCTCTATGGGGGTGCCACAGGGTTCAATTCTTGGACCGACTCTCTTCTCTGTATACATCAATGATGTCGCTCTTGCTGCTGGTGAGTCTCTGATCCACCTCTATGCAGACGACACCATTCTGTATACTTCTGGCCCTTCTTTGGACACTGTGTTAACAACCCTCCAGGCAAGCTTCAATGACATACAACTCTCCTTCCGTGGCCTCCAATTGCTCTTAAATACAAGTAAAACTAAATGCATGCTTTTCAACCGATCGCTGCCTGCACCTGCCTGCCTGTCCAACATCACTACTCTGGACGGCTCTGACTTAGAATACGTGGACAACTACAAATACCTAGGTGTCTGGTTAGACTGTAAGCTCTCCTTTCAGACCCACATCAAACATCTCCAATCCAAAGTTAAATCTAGAATTGGCTTCCTATTTCGCAACAAAGCATCCTTCACTCATGCTGCCAAACATACCCTTGTAAAACTGACCATCCTACCAATCCTCGACTTCGGCAATGTCATTTACAAAATAGCCTCCAATACCCTACTCAACAAATTGGCTGCAGTCTATCACAGTGCCATCCGTTTTGTCACCAAAGCCCCATATACTACCCACCATTGCGCCCTGTATGCTCTCGTTGGCTGGCCCTCGCTTCATACTCGTCGCCAAACCCACTGGCTCCATATCATCTACAAGACCCTGCTAGGTAAAGTCCCCCCTTATCTCAGCTCGCTGGTCACCATAGCATCACCCACCTGTAGCATGGGTCCATCAGGTATATCTCTCTGGTCACCCCCAAAACCAATTCTTTCTTTGGCCGCCTCTCCTTCCAGTTCGCTGCTGCCAATGACTGGAACGAACTACAAATATCTCTGAAACTGGAAACACTTATCTCCCTCACTAGCTTTAAGCACCAGCTGTCAGAGCAGCTCACAGATTACTGAACCTGTACATAGCCCACCTATAATTTAGCCCAAACAACTACCTCTTTCCCTACTGTATTTATTTATTTATTTTATTTTTGCAATCACACACGCGCACGGAGACACACACGTGGAGGTATGCGTGCAATCACACACGCGCACGGAGACACACACGCACACATATGTCGGTAGGCTCGCACGCACAGCACACAGGGTAGCATATTTATTCATAGAAGTCTGCTTGCTCTCTGATCATTGGAAACAGACAGTAGAGGATGAGGGAGATACAGGGCATACATTTCCTCTAATCACAGGTTTTACAGAGAGAGAGAGACATGGGGGGAGAGATAAAGAGAGTGAGAACCACGACCCTGCCTCAGGGGGATTCTTTAGGCTTACCGTATGCTTCCCAGTCGAAACAGTTCGCCATATATTGTGAAGACATTTTGTGAATTTTTTTAAGGTAATTCAAATTTCGTTAGCTGAAGTCTACGACCCCTTCGTCAGTGATTGGTTAACAGTAGTACTCCTAGTATGAGTGGGAACATGAACTACTTGTTGTCGTCCAACAAGAGGCGACTAGTTTTCATGCAAAAATGTTCACTTGAGAAATACTGCACCACATAGCTTAGCTAGATGTAAAATTGTGCTACTAAGACTTCCTTGGCAAAAATGTCAAAATGAATGACACATTTCTTGATTTAATTCTAACTATTTTGAGGAAGTGTTTCTTGCGATGTTGCTACGGTGGCTCAAGAGGGGAAAAAACAGTCATATTGGCATCTTCAGGGTGTATGAGAGCACAGACAGTGGACTTAACCTTTTAGATCACCGTGAATAAGGGTTTCAAATTTGGGGAAATTACACTCTCTAATTCTTCTATATTTTTTTACATTTTGTCAGGAAATGCATCTCTGTCTCAGGTTCTGCTGTGTTGCAGTGGTTGCACAGCCTTTCCTCTGCAGGGAGCCAGGTTTTCCTGTGTCTACCCTTCTCAATGGCAAGGCTGTGCTCACTGAGCCTGTACTTTGTCAAGGACTCTCTCTCTCTCTCTCTCACTTTCTTTCTTGCGCTCTTCTAACGCCCCTTGAGACTTGGTACATATCTGAAAGCCTGTGGCTTTTTATATCCAAGCTCTTGTTTCGAACACAGTTTGATTATGCTTTGACTGGCGTTGATATAGCCGTAACCCTCTCTCTCACACTCTCTTCTTTTGCCTCACATTCGGCAGTCCTGTTTCTAAGCCCAGATAAGGATTCGGAGGGGGATTTGCGGTACCTCAGCTCAATGGTTTTAGGGTTAACACCATTTTGACACACTTTTATATACAATTAATCTCCCCCTTATCAGTGCGACACGTGGAATGTCCTGCGGTCTCCATGGACACCAATGGAATTTAATCTGCCCATTGTTTCTTCTGCTCTCTCT